>NC_072771.1:13418133-13465633 GCF_022539595.1 Amphiprion ocellaris | reverse complement strand
GAATGACAGTAAGGAGGAGCATTTGTTTACTGTGAAAGATTGGGAATTTTTGTCTGGGGAGTTGATAAAATTGTTTATTGTGGTGATTAGTACTTTGGGGTTACCAGAGCCAGACTGCATTAGCTGAGAGCAGTAAGTGGATTGGCCTTGAGGCAGGTTTTTGTGGTTTGGTGAGAAATATCTCAACAAATATTTGATGGTTTGGCAAGAAATAGGCAATATTCACCCAAAACATTAAGCCCTCTCAATACGATAATAATGTTGTTACAATGCAATGTTCTGCTGGGAAACTTTGAATCTTTGAGTCTTTTGGGTGTTACTTTGACATACACCACCAACCTAGCCATTGTTACAGACTGAGAACTTCCCTCCTCCACGGTAATAGTGTTTCTGGTGGGAAACTAAAACATTCCCAGAAACCTCAGCTGCGCTTTGTGCTTATTGAAAATAAATGTTAGCTACTGTGTTAAACTGAGATGGCCAACAGGGAGAACATTGTCCCAGCATTTTAGGATTGTCATTATGAGCATGCTTATATGCTGATGTTATCTTATAGCTCAAACAGCCTAAATACTGTACAGCTTCACAGAGCCACAAGCAGATGAAGACTCTCAATGCTTCACAAGTGAACATTCAGTCTTTGTCTAAGTTTTAAGGTAGCCAACTAATTAGTTTTCCATTGTGTCAGCCTATCAGGTGTCAAACCACAGCATAAACTAACCTTTCTACAGCGATGGCCACCAGAGTGAAGACAGATGCAGACACAGACACGCCCTGCACGAAGCCACTCATCTTGCACACGGTGTTGGAAAAGGGCCAACCTAGTGAAAAAACAGCAACCATTAAGCATCACAATAGTGGCTAACCTTCAGTGGAAACACAATGAAATTAGTATCACTCTTTGATTTTTGAAATCCTTAACAGTAGTTCACAGTTGACTCATGCAGAGGTTGCTTCATGTGGATACTGTACAATGTAGCAAGAGGTAGTTTCAGGTTGGTTTCAGATAGATATTCTTAAACCTTGATTTTAAGTTTAAAAATGGATGTAATATCTAGACTTTTACCTACACACTTGTTCTCAACACCTCCAATGCCGTACAACTGAATGCATGTCAGTGTCTGTCTTTGTTACTGAACAATAATGGGGACACAAATTGAGATGTAATAGCTAGGACATGGCCCTCCACATCTTTCTTCCTTTTATGATGATTGCTTAAGTTACCTAGCTGCTGCTGAAACGAAGGCTTCAAAACACACCAGACAAGGCAAGTATACACCCCCAATTTCATTTTTCACAAGGAACAGCAAACCGCTTGATTAGAGTATGATGGTATTGTTTGCTGAGGGACAGTGCAGTGAAAAGTATTGAAATCTGTTGACACTGACTGCAGGGTGAAGGAAAATTGCAGCTCAACAGACAAAAGTCTCTCAGAGGAAGCCTGAGGTGGTGAATACCTCAAAATGATTGCTGAATCTATAGCCATGTAAAAGTACAGTGCATTAATACTGATATTTCAGTGCAGAATTTCATTTCTGGAGAAATTATGACAATAGCAAAACACATTCCTGCACTTCAGTAGAGCTGTATGACATCCTGGAAACAAAAATCACACCATTGTGATTGTGAATACATTCATAATGGAGAGGTAGAAACTAGTTTTATTCCTTACATCCAGCACTTTACAGCTACAGTGCAAGTGCCACTTTTTTATTCAGTGGTAAACCTTGTACACATTTTAGAAATAATACATTATTGAAAGAAGTACTTTTTACTGCTACAGAAACTCTTGGAGAAGAGAAGGATAGATTTAGAGTAATTTACCATTAGAGTTTACAGAAAGAAAGTAATAAATGAGATCGTATGTATGCTAGAATGTTTTCAACGATTAAACACAGAAGCAAGAATGGCAAAGAAAACCTCTGAATGCACTTAATAAATGGTAGTAAAACAGTGTGGTGGAAAAAGCTACACAGTAAAACCCAGTGTTGCTTTGTAATTTCAGTTTTTTAAGGATTATTCGGTCTTTTTAAAATATCTTGATGAATGATTATAGGGACTTTTTATATTTAGTGTATTTACAGCTAACTGTGTACTTGATGCAGTTAAACCATCCATCCATCCATTATCCATACACCGCTTAATTCTCATTAGGGTCATGGAAGGGCTGGAGTCTATCCCAGCTGACTTAGGGTGAAGCCAGGGGACACCTGGACAGGTCACCATTCTGTCACAGGGCTACACATACAGAAAAACAATCACACTCACATTCACACCTATGGACAATTTAGAACCATCAATTAACCTCAGCATGCTTTTGGACTGCGGGAGGAAGCTGGAGTACTCGGAGAAAACCCACACATGCACAGGGAGAACATGCAAACTCCATGCAGAAAGAACCCGGGAAGGCGAGGACACGAACCGAAGGCGATGTTGCTAACCACCAAGTCACTGTGCAGCTCAACAGCAATTTTAACCAGTCAAATTTACTTGTTTCTAATTGTGAAAATCAAACTGTTTAACATAAAGGATATCATTTTTAATATACAAGTTTTTATAGTATTGAATCCTAAATGCCTAACTATCTATAGACCTTGTTGAAATAGAAGTGATGATATTTGTAAGACCTACTGTTGCAATTTTGTACTGTTTAACAAACCTTCAGAAACTAAAAAAGACAGAAAACAACTAATTACCTTGATCAGAGGCTTATGAACAACAGTTTAAAAGTGATAAAAACTATCTGCATTGATTAGTGCTTGAGTGAAATGATGCAGGATTCAAATTATGGTGTTTATTACTACACTGCCTGTCCAAAAAAAGTCACCACCTGGATTTCACTAAGCAAATAGGTAAGAGCCTTCCATTAGACAACTACTGTGGTGATGGATATGTTTCAGCTGCAACAACTTATTTAACCCAATCTGATGCAGTGAGGAGCTTCTAATTTCTTAAACAACCATGCTGGAATATAGAGACAAACAATCATACTCACATTCACACCTACGGACAATTTAGAGTTAAACAACCTGCGCATGTTTTTGGACTAAGGAAGCTGGAGTACCTGGAGAAAACCCATGCATGCACAGGGAGAACATGCAAACTCCATCCAGAAAGATTCCAGGCCCAGGCCAGGACAGTTAAAGTTGTTTATTTCTGTCTGTGTGTGTGTGTTTTAATTCACCTTCAGTTATAACACAAGTCAACATTTTACTTTGTTCTTCATCTAAGGTTGGTAAATCCAGGGAATTCAGAAAGGTGTCAATTAGACTGCCTGCCCTGACCTTTAGAATATAAGGTTTTGTAGAATACTTCACAGGCTTCTGGAATTCCGGTTAATTTACTTTGTATTAATCTTGTTCTTGGATTGCTGATTTAATGAACTGTAGTATCTGCCATCTTCTTTTTCATTTTCCATGCTAGTAGTGTCATAGATTTGGATCCACTTTCATAGTGCCTCTGTTAAAGGAACAGTCGATTTTTCATGATATCCCGTGTAGTCAGATTATTTAATCCTTTCCTAATGATCCAGATTTCCTCCAGTGTGTCAGGCTTCAATGTCAATTTGTGACGTTTTTTTCTAATTCCTTCAACTTATTTTGTAGATCCTCTAATGTTTTGTTTCTTTTTTCTTCTTATATGAAGATATTGCAGTGATTTTTCCTCTTATAACAGCCTTCAAAGCAAACCACAGAAACGGGGAGAGACCTCTCCATCGTCATTAACTTCCAAGTAGAGACTGATCTCCCTTTTGTCTCCTAAAAATAAGATCATTGAGTAGGTTGGAATTGAACTTCCACATGCTATTCTTTGGTCGTATGTTTAAATCAACAGTTAAGTACACAGGTGCATGGCCACTTCTATTTTTATTTTTATCTATTTCACAGGTACTAATGTTTACCTTCATCTTTTCCAAATGTTATTAAATAATCTATTCTGGTGTATAAGGAGTGGCGGGCACAATAAGCAGTAAAATTTTTCTATTTGGGAAAAGATCCCTTCATATATCAATTAAATCAAACTCTTTAAAAAGTGTGTTAACTTTCCTGTATAGTGACTTTGTTTCATGAGAATTCTTACTAGACGAGTCCAACTCTGGTTGTAGATGTAGCTACCAGTCTGGCTCAGAAATTTAGGAACTTAGTTGTGAGGGGAAACAAAGTAGGGGAAGGAACGGGGCAGGAGTCAAGGGTCCTAAGCAGGTGGCAGAGGTAGACGGTGGTGTGGCATTTGGTGTGGCGGAGACAAGTGCCACTGGTTGAGCATTTCACTAGTTCATTCATGCTGAGATTAATAAGAAGCAACAGATTGTTCTCTGACACGCTCTCTCTCTGAATATTACTGAAGAGACTATAGGACACTACAGAAAACATCAAAGAGGACAAGCCTGTTATATATTCTTAATGCTGAGCTACTAATCTTTAAAAATATGATTCATTAAATGATTATCAACACAGAGAGTCTTCAACATTTCTAGAATAAAGAAGTAATTTCAACTTGTTTGCATTAACATTAGTTTATTACTTCGATATGCCATGTTTTTTTTTGTTTTTTTTGTTTTGTTTTGTTTTTTTTTACCAGATTTATCTCCCCCATCAACTCTTCCTCTGCTGCTGATAAGAAGAGCCTAACTGCAGGCAGTTGCTGCTAGCGCAGAAGAGAACAAATGATTTTCAGATACTACTACTGTTACCTGCAATTAACTAATATACATTTTTTGTCATGGCCTCAGCCTAGCCACGCCCCCTTTCGGTCATCCTCTCCTCCGCCGGTTTGTCTCCGGGATGCAGAGCAGCTGCTAAGTCTACACACCTGCAGCTCATCACAATCAAGCCTGCTATAAAGACCGACGCCGCGTGCAGTATGGCGCCAGTGTTGCGTCGAGTTGTGCCTGCATGGCGAGATCTGCATGCAGGTCGCGGGAGCGCGCCCGGTCCGCTAAAACAGAAACTATGAGACGCCATACTGTTTTCTATGGCACAGTACTTCTTGATCATGAAAAGATACTTTTTGTCGGGTTTAGCTGTAACTACAAAACACTCTAAGTACACGGCATATGAAATCTTAGATTTCTTTGCATTACAGTTTGTTATATATGTTGAAGCATTTGATTCACGCATATCCAGAAATAAAGTGAGAGGAGCAGGTTAGAAATTCACAATGTAATGCCGAAATGCTGAAAAATATGCCCGAAGCTCATTCGTTTATAGTAAAGAGGGGGATACATTATTCGGCAGGACACATTTTGGATCTGCCCATATTTGCATCCCCTATTTTTTGGACCAAGATAAGTTCCACATGTATGTGGAACTTATCCAAACCTTAAATGTTGAATAAATCAATCCAGCTTATGCAAGCATTACATATTGTATACATTATTTGCAACGAGTTTTAAGCTTGTATTAGTCTTCCGCTTTCTTAATTATTGTTTGTAATTGGTCCACTTTTTTAGCAAAGTACTACTAAGTATCACTGTTCATTAGATCCATATTTAATAACCTGTTGTCTTTAGTAAGCCGATGGAGCAGCCTGCCTTTCCCCCTCCCGTCCTCCGGATTGAGGACGTGTACCCCTGCCACCCTCTTAGGGAGAGGACATGGACTTCCCCCCCACCCCGACTGCCCCGATCAGCCCGGCCCGTTCCCCGAGAAGGACCCAGCATCGTTCCTGGCCGCCAGACCCGCGCTCCCCCAGGTGCAGAGCGCCGGGAGCCTGCCTTCTCCCCCCCTTCCTCTCCGTTAGTGAGTTCAGGCCTTAGTTACCATTTTTATTGTTAATAAAAACCCCTGTGATTTACAGTCTGCCTACTGTCTGTGTAAAGGGTTAAAATGTTTATTTTAGAGATGAATGGGAATACAGTTAAAAGGTTAAATATGTCATAACAAAAGGTTAAAATGTCATTGAGACTGATACAGCTAATTGCTAAAAATAAGTTGTCAAAAATGTGTTTAAAAACAGATACCCATCTATATAAAATTTTTTCAAAAAACTATTTGTGTTTAAGTATGTTTAAAAGATTTCATGGTGTATTGCTGGTTTCTGTGTTAAAGCAATTTTCAAACAGGTCACTAGTTGGCGCATAGTGCCAGAGAGGAAAAAAAAACGCATTGAGACATTTGCTGCAGAATAAATCCTGCAGTCGAGCTGAATGAAAGCTAGAACGAAGTGTCTCTTTGTTTACACATACAGGCGGGCTCATATTCCTCAAAACCATATGCTTGTACCCTAGAATAAGGGCATATTGCGTTGTGAATTCTTGGATATAATGTGCAATGTTTAGAGTCGAGTTTGTTGAAGTTTTTGGTAGATGTAACATCTTTACATTTCTAAGGGCTTCTGGACTGAACTTCTTGGCAAGTCAAGTTGCTGCACTTACAGTGAGCACATGTGGACACTAAAGAAGATGAGCCCATCTATCAATAAACATCAGAAGGTCAGCCATTCTCACAGTCTGATTGTCACCTTTGTTATCGTACAATACAAAAGCAATACATCAACACGTGTGTTACTTTGTTCTGACAAAAAATCCAGGCGCTGTCAAGACAGAATGATTTCTGTTTGTGACAGCTGTTGGTTATTTGTTTGAGATTGCACAGGGACTCTCCTGCAAAAAAAAAAAAACAACCCACAAAACAAGAAAACAAAAAAAAACTACTGTATACACAGCAAACCTTTGCTTTGGTTCTCTATTGAGCTTTTCACTATTGTGTTGTACAAGATGTTCCACACTACTCGGGCTCACATATTCTGTGTGATGGCTTTATGCTTTTGAGTGTAGAAAGGCCTTTAAGTGTTTTACACTGTACAGTCTCGGAACATTACAAATAAATGACCACATGGGTACAGAATAGTCCATAAAAGCTCAGGGTTATTTTAAGATCTGCTCTAGTGAACTGTTTTTTTCCATTAACTATTTGAGATTAGACCAGGTGCTTCCACTATTTATTAAACAGCTCAACCAACACCTCAAGGTTATCACGTATATAAAGAAATTGTTTTACCTGAAAAATCTGCAAATAATATCACAATGTGAAACTGCACACATACATTTTCTTTAAATAATTTAATATTACAAATATTCTGTATTATGAACAAAAAACTAAAGGTGCACAGCAATAAAGCAAATATTCAATTCAATTTTATTTATATTGCAAATATTCGGATCTCAACATTAATATTTGGATACCACCACAACGATCAAATATTCGGATATTCGAGCCAGCCCTAGTTGTATTGTTGTTTTCTGTCTACTGAGCCTGTGCCATTCGGAGGGAAGTGAAATACAGTATATCTTGTCACTGGAAGTAGTTTGCACTGTTCAAACATACAAACGTTACCTTACTACAGGTATTTGTTTCAAAAGCTTTATGTTGTGAAAAACTGAGATTTGAAAATTTGTGTTTCTTGTGCCTTAACTTGTCATTTTGTAAAGATGTCATTTATTTTTGCTATTTTCTTTTTATTTTATTATTTGGAAATACCAGAATTTGCACATTATTTTACATTTTTGTCTGTCTGATTACATCATTTTGAAAAAAAAATTAATCGGACATTACAATCCAACAGTTACCCAGTACTTGAGTAGTCTTTTCACAAAATACTTTTTTACTCCTACTTCAGTGATTTTTTGGATGACTACTTTTTACTTCTACTTGAGTGATATTATTTTGAAGTAACACTACTCTTACTTGAGTACAATTTTTGGCTACTCTACCCACCTCTGATCAGACCTCTTGAAAGCTGCTTCCACTTCTCTGACAGAGGTGGATTTCTTTGTCTGTGCTGGACCTGACAAAGGTTAAGGTAAGTCTCCTTTTCCACAAATATCCAGACTTCTGCTGTTGCCTCAATTAATGTGTGCTCTTCCTCCTCACGCGCCTCACAAACACACCCACATGTATCTCAAATGAACTGAACTGAACTGAACTGTATTCATTCCTAAGGACTGCAGATCATTCACCTCCCCTGAACACATTTCTTCCCCAACACAGTGTCACATATATATTTCGGAAGTGCAGTTGTCCGAAGATCTCACAACAAGATTTAGTTGAAAGAACGAAATGGTGTGTTCTCCTTTTACCTTGGGCATTTTTGTAGCGAGGATGATAAACGCTCCAGGCTATCCCTCAAACTTGTTTATCACAGTAAATTTTTAAAGTGAGAAGTCAAGGATCGTGTTTGCTCTTCTGTATGGTGCCCAACTATATCCCTATGCTACAACCTAGCACATAAACAAGGCTTTAGAAAGAACTATAACATGCTCATGAAAACAATCCAAAAACCTATTTAACGGAGTTCATATTGCTTTAACTTATAACAAATGAGTATGAACTGAATTGTGCAACAATTACTGCTATTAAAAATGCAGATTTTTCATTACTTGAATGATTAGAATTGTTCAAACATAGCCTCAAATTTCAATGTGGAAAAAACATGCTGAAAGTGGGTCAATGGACAATTTTTGACAAAATGTTATCTCTGAAAATATTTGATATTTTTCTAAATCATTTATGCTGTAATAATTTCAGCCAAATCAGACATGGTCAAACAGAAATTGTTCTAAAAATCTAACGATTTGAAATGAAATGACCTGTATATTATCTCTTACTACACATTAAACGATTTTGGAGATTGTTGTTCACAGTTTTGCAAACTGGAACACAGTTTTAGTACTTCTGCCATGCATTCAACAAACATAAAACGTACAAAACAGCTGTAAAAAACAAAAAACTATAATGTTACGATTTCTCTGTGAACATCAAGACTGAATTTCTTTCTTGCCAAAATGTTACAGTCTGTTGGGGATGCAGACAAACCTTTTACACTCATTCCACTGGTCCACCTAGATTTTTCATTTATAGGAGGATTTTTCACTGACATTAAGGAGTTTAACCAGCTAGTCTGCACTGACTTACTGTGAATTCTTCGTGATATTTTTTTTGACAACAAGAAATGATAAAGCTAGACCACTATGTCATTAACTGCCTGCTTCAGCACCTCTTTCACTTTAGACAAAATCTACAAAATGAATGTGCAATAGCAGTGTCAGGAGTCAGCAGTAAGGACTAGTTGTGGTTCTCACATGGTTCTGCTCACACAGGACATCAGCATGCAGAGTGTTTACAACTGGCACATCAGATGAGATGGGGCACGTCAGCAGCTTAATTGGATCCATACACTTCATAACTGAGAGAGGGACTGTGCACAATTTATACAAGAGTACAGCAGGTGACTTCACTGTTCACAGTGTTCTGATGTGTTATTGTGAGGTTATGTAGCTGTACTAACCTAATTGCTTTTCTAAAAGCAAACAAATAAGGAGCCGCACAGATTTACAATGAAATCTCTGGGTTGAACTCAGGCTGAATCCAGAACATTGGTATTTTTAGGAGATATTGTTTCCCTTCGACAAATATTGCAAGTAGGTGACATTATTACACATTTCATTACTTGCAGTAGTAAAATTATTGAAATAATGAACTGATCTAATCAATTTCGAACAATAAGGAACCAAACAGCCTAACAACAAAAACACAATATATTGTACTTATTCTCAGATTATTTGGATCAAATAAATAAATATATATATATATATATATATATATATATATATATATATATATATATATATATATATATATATATATATAAAGAAAATAAATATAAATTCATATAAATATATATCTGTTTTTTATCTATGGCAGGAATGTTAGTGTTTACTGAACCAACAAAAAATGCAAATAACAATAATGACAATAAATGATCTGCCACTGCAGGAATTTGTGTATAGGCATATATAATTTACAGTTCTATTATTATTCTTTCATACTTTACTAGCTTTACTTTTTTCTTCAAATTCATTTAACATGTTTTCATCCAAATTACCAAAGATACAGAGAATATACAAATAAATGAAGCAAAAATGAGAAGTGTAATCAAGCTTTGTCCCTAGGCTGACACATCTGATACTCAAGTTCACCAATACAATAAAGGTGAGTGGATATTAGTTTGGGGAACAAACCTGTGGTGATGCTAGGAAATAATTACTGATGCTAGCATTTTATATTCACATAAATTAGTAGGTTTAATAAATCGAAGATGATTATTTTTTGATTCCTGTTTTGAAGGGCATCACCTTTTTCCAAGTAGCTCTGCAGGACCTGCTGTTTCTGACTCCTGTCTATGACTTCTTGTTCAGTCCCTGACTGCTGGGTACAGCTGTTATAGACAGCTATTACAGAAGCAAAGATACTGAAGCTTTTTATCACGGGCTCCTGTCTCCATGCTGTTGCAAGCCACTAACTTATTGTGGAACAGTGACAAAGAGGACAAGCATAGCAGCTAATGCATCTATTTCAGAGTCTGGCCTTAAGACTACATCTACATAACAACTTGCATTCCAGTGGCAGGCGGGTATAACCTCATGCATAGAAAGATGCAAATCTTAAAAAATGGTCACAAATATAACATAGTTTCAATTTCCTAAATTGACAGGGTACTGGGGCTGCACAGTGGCATAGTGGTTAGCATTTTCGCCTTGCAGCGAGAAGATCCCTGGTTCGCGTCCCGGCTTTCCCGGGATCTTTCTGCATGGAGTTTGCATGTTCTCCCTGTGCATGCGTGGGTTTTCTCCGCGTACTCCGGCTTCCTCCCACAGTCCAAAAATATGCTGAGGTTAATTGATTATTCTAAATTGCCCGTAGGTGTGAATGTGAGAGTGATTGTTTGTCTGTGTATGTAGCCCTGCGACAGACTGGTGACCTGTCTAGGGTGTCCCCTGCCTTTGCCCCAGTCAGCTGGGATAGGCTCCAGCCCCCCCCACCCCACGACCCTAGTGAGGATTAAGCGGTGTATAGATAATGGATGGATGGATGGGATGGATGACAGGGTACTGCAATTTTGACTCAAACAGAAGTAAATTGGGGTCTATATCTATATTTGGATCTGATGCACTATTATGGATGGTGTGTGTTTCACCATCTAAACATTAACTACAGTACCTATGTTAAGCATAATGAAGAACCCACACAAAGCAACAGTGGGGCTCATTGATACATCAGCGAATTTACACATCACTGGCACAGAAGATGAGGCTGTATTAAGCTTTAACTACAAAGGCAATGCTAATTAAGGCCAATCCTTTAACACCATCCGGCCCATCCTTCTAAGAGACAAGCTGAGCAGCATGGGAGTGGACCCACACTTGGCTTCCTGGATTTCAGCTGCACATTGGACACTCTGGTCAGCAGCACAGGGGCACCAGAGGGCACTGTGTTCTCCCCTGTTCTGTTCACGCTCTACAAATCTGACTTACAGTACGAGTCTGAGCTCTGCCACATGCAGAAGTACTTGGACGATACTGTGATTGTTGGATGCGTTAAGAATGGACAGGAGGGGGAGGATTGATAGGAGGGGGAGTAGAGAGGCCTGGTGGAGGACCTCATGGGATGGTGCAGCTCAAATCACCTGCAGCTGAACTCCTCCAAGACCAAGAAGATGCTGGTGGATTTCAAGAGGAATAGACCCCTTCTCCAGCCCGTTTCCCTTGGGGTCACGGACGTGGAGGTGGTCAGGACCTATAAGTACCAGGACTGCAACTGGACAACAAACTGGACTGGTCAGACAACACTGACAGCGTTTACAGGAAAGGACAGAGTCATCTGTACTTCCTGAGGAGACTGGGGTTCTTGAACATCTGCAAGAAACTGCTGCTGATGTTTTACCAGTCTGTCGTGTCCAGTGTTCTTTTTTATGCTGTAGTTTGTTGGGGAGGGAGCATTAAAAAGAGAGATGCTGCACGGCTGGACAGACTGGTGAGGAGAGCTGGCTCAGTGGTGAGCACAGAGCTGGACTCTGGTTTCAGCAGCAGAGAGAAGGACCCTGGAGATTCTCTCCATCCTGGACAACACCCAGCATCCTTTGCACAGGACTGTGATCAGACAGAGGAGTGTGTTCAGCTCCAGGTTGCTGTCTTTGACAAGAACTCTTTTGTCCCCCTGGCCATCAGACTATACAGCTCATCACTGAGTGGTTAGGGGGATCACGGTCACAGTCAGGATCACATTAGGACTGATCCAATGCGATTATAGAATGTTTATGTACCTTGTGTAGTTTATGACAACTGTTGTCTTACTACCTGTCATAATCACTTTGAACCACTTAAATCACTTTAAATCACTGTACCTTTAAAGATGTAATTATTATATATAGACTTTTAATACAACTAGTATTTCTATAGATTTTAAAATTAGAAGTGTTATTTTATAGTATTGTACAGCAAGTTTATTGTTAGTATATACTAACCTTTAATGTTAATGTTACTAACCTGCCTGTTTTGTCTTTGGGTTATTTTTGTTGTATGTAAGCTGCTGAATACTTGAATTTCTGTTGGGATTAATAAAGTATCTATCTGTCTATCTATCTATCTATCTATCTATCTATCTATCTATCTATCTATCTATCTATCTATCTATCGTGAGTTTGGGTCTTTCAGTGGGATTGGTTGGCAATGTCACCAGCTCTATTCTTACAGAGTAGCTACTGTATTGAAAATACTTCCCCTCAGTACTAGTTGACTATAATTCAGATCTACAGTTGCTATCATAATACCACACCCATCAAGAACACTCTAGTAATGATCTTTTTTTCAGTGTCAAAGTATTAGCAAGTGCATTTCCACTTCAAAGATTACTAAGGCTGTTCTATGTAATTATAATAATAGGGTGAATGCATAGCAGTGACCTCAGCAATAAGACAAAGAAACCCACCTACTTTTGAAGAACACAGCTGAACTGTACTTGGCACCATCCACTGAATGGTCATTTCTTAGTTTGCACAAGTTACAAAAGTCAAAAGAAGTTCACAAGAAGAAGCATCATGCACTTACTGAAAATTATTGAAGGTCCAACTGCTTCTTCCAAGGACACTTGCAGTGAACATAATGAACATCTTAGCAGCTAACGTAAAGCCCATTTAGGTTAAAGGTCGAATAAATAATTGAAGTAGTAAAGGAAAAGGCAGGGGCCTGGACTAGTTTTATATGTAATTTGGATGATAGGTATTAGGCAGTAATGATACTCTATAATGATAGAATTTAGATGTATCTTTTTTGGCTTTTTTTTTATACATCACAAGGGTAAATTGAGCTAAACCCCAAAGAGTCTGTCTAAACAAGGCCTGACTGATATGCATGTAGAAGTATCACAGTTTGTTGTAGATGTGTTACAGCTACGGAGAGAACTTCTGACAGGGTCTTTACCTGTGATGAGGTTGTCCACCAGTGTTGTAGGGATACAGAAGATCCCCACCAAGAGATCACTGATAGCCAGGTTGAAGATGAAGAGGTTGGTGACTGTGCGCATACGCCGGTTTTCCAGTACAATTAGACACACCAGGATGTTACCCATCATGCAGAGCAGGAAGATGAAGGAGTAAGCAAGGATGTAGCTAGCAGCCACATAAAGTGAGTGCTGATAGTAGGGATAAAACGTAATGTTGGTGACATTCAAGGCGCTATCAAGGCTGGTGTTTAAAATGGCTGCTGAGATGGCTGATCCCTCCAACGCCATCCCTTCCTCGCCAATACTTCCCAGTATCTCCATCCTTTATATGAATCCACACTGTAAGGGGAATCAAATGGTGAGAGGAGAAAGTCATTGACAATTCTGTTTGGAACAAATACAACCAGAAATATCACCTGAATTGTTCCTTTGTTAAAATTGTGAAAGATGCTGAAAGGATGTCTAATACTTTTCCCATCTGCACATTACTATCTGCTAATAAACATTGTATTTTGAAGGTGAAGGTAACAATCTGAGTAACATGTTCCAATGCAACAAAAACCTGTGAGCATCTCTTTTTCTGACAAGCAAGGCTGTCTTATTTGGAAAATAGAAGTTGTGTCAAATGATCATCCTTTGAAGGTCCCATATTGTGTCACTTTTTAGCAAATTAATACAAGTCTCTCAAATTTTCAGCTGAAAATACTGCACAGATAGTTCATTTCACAATGACTGGATAACCGCTGGTTTTGGTCCTGTTCAAAACCATGATTGAAAGAACAGAGATAAACAGCTGAACATCTGGCATTGAGACCTGGACTTTCTATCACATCCAACTTTCTCTCTGAGGGATGATTTGACATAGATGTAAACACTGGCTGGGGTTAGGTTTCACTGAAGCATAACAAGTGACATGAAAATACAGCAACCCACCTAATTCTTTTTCATTGGTTCCAAATTGGTATTAAAGTTTTCATCATCTTTGAATGTCTCTTGGTTTTACAACTTCCACAAAGCTTTAATTGTATGTCCACTGACTTGTGGACTGAAATTTTTATAGCATAAAACATGAATATTTACAAAAGTATTGGTGACAAATGTGCATAAAATTAAAATGTGAGTACATGTTTATTAATCATAACTGCTTAGTTTACCTTAAATAATCTCTTCCAATAAGTAGTAGGGCAATGCACTGAGCTGAATATGTAATGTCAAAAGTGACCTTCAACTATGTGAAACAGAAAATTATATTCCTGTATTCAATTATAATACTTTGTGACCAAGTATTTCATGTAAAAAAAGCATTCTGCATTGTTTTGTATTATTGTACTGGGCAGGTACAGATTGTTCAGAAAATGTCACTAGTTGAGTTTGTGTTTTCAATTTTTTGTCAGTGTGTGCTCAAGTACTGGACTTTTCAGGACAGCTTTATTCATGTTTCGACACACCCACAATCAGAGGCTAGTTGGTTTACTTGTCGAATATTCTGAATCAGTGGCGCAATGAAAAGAAAGAGAACTATTTGATGTTTCAATATGGCCTCAAATATTAATGTGTAAAAAAATGTTATTGAAAAATTGCTGAAAGTAGGCCAACAGGATTTTATAAAAATAGCCTTTATCTAGAGAAGTGTCTGATAACTCAATAAAAAATTCACAGATACATTTTTAAATATCCTTAGTTTATGATAAAGTTTCAAGCAAATCAGAGACGGTCAAGCAGAGAGCTCCTAATGATTAAAGAGAGAATAATCCAACTAGGGCTTTGGGGATGAGAGACGTATGTGCCTTTATATCTTAACTGCCTTTGGTTTAAACCTCTGAGTTTATAAAACCACAAAACATATGAGAGCTTTAAACCCTGTCAATGAACAGTGATTGTCTTAACTGAAGTATCATACTGTTGTGTGAGGTGTTTGGAAAAGAACCAAATACAGGCACATGCAGGTTTTCAAAAAGTCAAAACTAAAAAAAAAAGCTCTTATAAAGAAGAGAACTTATACTTTATTGTCCTCAAAGGGAAAATTATGCCACATTCTTAAGGTAAAAAACAGAAACACGTGGAGCAGGTGAAGGCACAACAAAAATCTAAAACAGGCAACAATGGCCAAGTAGACTAAGGTGAGAAACACAACTGAAAGAAAATGTTGCAGATAATTAAATGTACAAACCAGCACAAGGAACACAGAGAGGACTCAGGAAGGACTCAGGGAGGTAAAATACAAACAGACAGTGTAGGACACAGGACTATATACACACTAACTGGACAACAATACGCAGGAGAAACTTATGCAGGCCATCAAAAAAGAAGGGAAAACACACAAAAGTAGGAAGAACAACCAAAGAGATGCACGAGGAAATGAGCCTTGAACCAAAGAACCATAACACATATTTAGGCACAGCAGGTTTGCTAAGCATCGGTTTTCGCTACAAACATGCTGTGATGTCAACAAAGTCGTAAAAATAGCTAGACTCATCAAGGAATTAATGTATTTGTCTGCCTCAATGCTGCAAACCATAGCATGTTCAGCAAACTTCCAGAGCATTTGTTAACTTTTGGGGCTAAAGATTACTTGAAAAATAGGTTGCTCGTCTTGTTATATATCATTCGAATGTGCTGAGTTAGGGGTGGATCGGACTGGGAGCTTAAGGACACTATGCTCGCCCATAAGGCAGACATTGTCTTCTGGATCCAGTGGACTCACCCCCTGTTGGCCATTAGAAACAATGCAGACGTGAGGCTACGTCCGTCTAATAAATGCAGTCTATGTCTTCAAATACTACATAATGTTTACCAATGTGTGGGAGCACATCATCGATGCTAGTATATCACAGTGTAAACTTTGCATCAATGTCGACAAAACAAAGGAATTGGTGATCGAATTCGGGAGGCCTGCCAAGCTCCACCCCCCACCCCCCCGTCACTGACCATCAGCGGCACCATTGTGCAGAGTCAGCAGCATTAAGTTCCTTGGGGTCCACCAGGCAGACAACCTGACCTTCACTACCAGTACCTTGTCCATTGTCAAAAAGGCCCACCAGCGTCTCCATTCCCTACAGTATCTGAAGAAGGGAAGCCTCTCTGCCCCCCATCTTACCACTTTCAATAAAGGCACCATTGAAACCATCACATCTTGTGACCTCACTTCTACAATTACATCTTGCAATGCCACCAGCATCATAAGGGATCCTCATCACCCCTCCAACGGTTTCTTCTCCCTCAGAAGAACACACACAGAAATAAACTACACACATTATATCTGACTCTAAGGTTGCATATAAAGTGCATTAAAACCGGCACCAATAAGACTCTACTATCAGAGTCCTTTCAGTGTCTGCTGGTAAAATCAACTGAAGGCGAAAAACTGGTTAAAACAAACCAACGGATAGTAAAACTGTCTGTGGAAAAGTTCTGCTGCTCCACCAATAAAAAACAACAAACTAAAAGTTAATATATCAGAATTACATCCAAATGAGGAGACCTGAGTTAATCTGTCAATCAAGCAGCCCTGTCCCCTGATGTCACAAAAACTTTGACACTTTATATAAAATTCAGAATTGATTTATTTTCAAATTTGTCACCTGATCTCTGGTTTTGACCATGAAAACTAACAAAAAATAAATAAATCCGAAGCTGTAGAGAAGCAGTCTTTCGTGTTTTAGGTTTTTCTGTGTAAAGTTGGGATGTAAGGACCCAGAGTTTTTTGGAGCCAGCCCCCGTTGGACGTAGTGGGACTGCAAGTTTTTGACACTTCTGGGTAGGCTTCATTTTTTGGGCCGGTTGCTACCTCCATCTTTCTTATACAGTTTATGATTTAAACACACCTGGTACACATACATGCAAACCCGAATCCACTGAGTGTCTGATGACCACATATTGAAAAGTTACGTCACACTAACACAGCAAAGTATTAACACCGCGCATCGGACGACAGAGATCCCTTAGAAGTTGTACAGCCTGCATAAAGCTGCTCATCACAAGATGGAGTACACCTATTACAGAAGAAGGCAAAGAAAGGGCACATCCTCTGTCAGAAACACAAAGGTCATGCTGTTTCAAGAAATAAGAAATATAATTCAGTCCCAAGAGTCAGCTATATGGTGATGTGATGATTGGCATTGGTTTGTCTGTCTGTCCGTCTGTTTGTCTGTCTGTTAGCAACATTACTCAAAAACGGACTGATGGATTTGGATGAAATTTTCAGGGAAGGTGAGAAATGACACAAGCACCAAGTGATTAGATTTTGGCAGTGATGCAGCTTATAGCCTGGATCCACGGATTTGTTAAAGATTTCTGTATCATTGCAAGATAGCAGCATGGTGTCACTGTAACTATGACAACACATGAACACTACCTCAGCTGCCTGCAATCACATGATTGTGATCCTACTACAAATCGGCCACTGCGGACTTATTGGGACTTACCTGCTGGAAATGATACAAAGAACAACTGATTAAATTGTCGGGGTGTTTCCGAGTCCCATCAATTCCCGCTGCAAATTCTGCATTTCTACAAAAATATGCTGCATTTCTGAAAATGCCATATGGAGGAATGAACAGCCTTGCAGAGTACTGCGCTCTCAAAGTGCTTTTCTTGTTTACGCATGCTGCTGTTGTGCTGGTGGTTAGTGCCACGTCTGCTGATACGGACTTTATCTGCTCATTTTACAGATGAGAGCAGTGAGCCAGACGTTAGCATTTCACAGACATTGTTTGACTGAATTATAGGGCTGTAGCATTAAATAGATCTGCAAGATTGGCGTCAACTGAGATAGTGTACGTGCACACACTGTCAGGTAACGTCAACCCATGTGGAGAGCAAAAACCTGCCAGCAATCATCCAAAAACATGCATTAGCATATGGAATGCTTGTGCTGGAAGCAAATCCTATTTCACACAGTGAGACAACTCCTGCGTAAAATATTTCACACAGAGACTCAAAAGCCCAAGGCAATGCAAATACACAAAGCTGACACGATGGTTTCCTTAAAGCCGGTGGATGCTCAGTGGTTTTCTGATCCTCTTCACAATAAACCTACCTCTTGTTTGATACTCCAAAAATCATGTTGACGGTTTGTACTGAATTTGGTCTGTGATCCACTACATTCAAAATTTAACAAAGTCTCTGGTTGCAGCCTTACAAGTTGTCTTTGTACTGACTCTGATGTGCAGTGGTTCCAACAAGAGCAGCTACAGCTATAAGTTCCTTGTGTCAAATGAATTATTTCTTTAAGCTGTGACAATGAAAGAAGGAACCTTAACAAAACTGAATACAATACACAGCTGCGCAAACCATAACCATGTATTCAGGCATATGGGTTCTGTAAAGCATCTTGAGACAATTTGAACTTAATTAATAATTGGCACTATATAAATAAAATTGAACTGAATGGAATTATTCAGAAATCAAGGACTCTGTCACCAGCTCTAATCTTGATATATGGGATGTTTGTTCCTCAGCTCTAGGCTGTGAGAGATTAGATCTAAGATGGATTTCCAGTAAATTTAGATGCATAACAGGGTTTGTATGATGCCATGAGTACAGTTCAGCAGTGAAAGCTGATAATCGTGAACATGAGTGGCTCCACCACTCAGACAGTATGTCCTGCCCTTCCTTTCATCTCCCTCACCCCCCTTATCTTTGACCACTCGTCAAGAAGCCTAAGAACAAGGAGCACTGGCCATTCAGTAAGTGGTGTGTACCTGCTGTAGGTAATAACACTGTTACTGATACGCAGTATTGCAAATCCATATGTAAACTTGTCTGAAATGGTGAAGAATGATAGGAGAAAAACAATAGTTGTAGTTGAATACAAACACTTTATTTCCATTGGTAGATAATTATAGCAGCTGTTAATGTTAAAAAAAAAAAAACACGAACAGCTGTTACAGATCAAATTAATCAAAAATGAAGTAAGTGAAGAGTCAGGCTTGTGATCGAGGCTTTTATAGACAGAACTGTTAGTAGCGTGTACAGGTGGAGACTGTTCATTACTCTGCCTTGTTTTTGTATACAGAAATTGATTTCTGTCTCTGTGAGCTGGGCCACAGTGTGTGGCTTCCTGCTGAGCATGAAAGGAGGAATAAATAACTGGCACAGGTAGAGTACAGCAATCCTTCATCAGAGGGAACTGCTGTTCAGACAGTATACTAATCTTCAAATCAGCTCAGTGTGTTGGTTTAAAATCAGCGGCCCATTATAGTGATGATATCTAATCTGATGATCATGTCAGGTTTTGCCGTTGAGGACTGAAGAAATAATTCCTAAAGAACGTTTTTTTCTAACCTCTGAAACATGGCAGAAGACAGATATTTCAATCCCAAAAATAGTTGAAATTGAGTAATATACTGTCTTTTTTCAAGCATATTCATGCACCCTGAATTACTAACTAATAAAAATAATTTTAGTGCAACAGACAGATATTACTACCTAACACACAAGTTAAAAAACATTCAGGTTTTCAAGTTCTAAAAACTCCTCTCTGTTCAACAAAATTACATATCTGTTTTCCCCATGTACATAATCCCTTCGTGCGTTAAAATTCATTAGATGTAACATTACACCTTTGCTTCCTTTCATATGTGCTGATTTTTGAATATGCAAGTTGGTTTGTGCCACTGTCTGCACTCATCTCCTAAAAACACCATATGGACATGTTTCGCAAACAAAATTTAAAACCTGATTATAATCTAAACAGGTTTTTCAGTGTTCCTGGCATTCAGCTTTGTGTTATGCTCTTGGCTGAAAAGAAAATAGAGACAGACAGAAAGCCTGCGAGGATACAAAAGAAACAAGACAACTGCAAACAAAGGAGAATCAGTAACCTATGGTAATGCGACTTTGGTTTAAGTCAGTACATTTGTGTTCTTTGGTATCGGAAGGTTCTGTTGGAAGTGGCTATTAAGGACCCATACATTTATTTTATTTTATTTATTTATTTATTTATTTAAGATGGGACAGTGCATACTAATCAACATGAGTCAAGAAATGTCCACATGTAAATATGCCAGATTTAGCCTCGAGGGCTAATTTTCATCTGTAGTCCCAGGGCAGGTAGATGTTAAAATGACACAGGACAAGGCCACACAACAGAAAAGTTAAAAGGTTAAAGAGCAAAGACAGTGTAGACAGTAGATTGAAAAGAAAAAACTTACATGCAGATAGCAAAGATAAGACATAATCAAACAATACACAGACCTTAATAAAAAGTAATACTAATGATAGGAAAAAAAAAGAAAAAAAAAACACGTAGATATTAGTAACATTATATTAATACACTACATGTCTTCGCTATGGCTGCAGGTTTGATTGTCCAGGAGCCAGAGTTTGAGAGCTGTACTGAAGGATTTGAGAGTTGATAAGTTCCTAATGTTTGATGGAACAGTGTTCCATGTTTCAGCTGCCCTCAGAGAGAGGCTCAACTTACCAATACTGGAGTCTCTATAGGGAATGTTACAGTCTCCTCTGCTTTGAGAGCGTGTTGCTCTACCTGTTTTTAGATGGATAAATTGCCGCAGAGGAGGCGGCGCTAGATTATTAATTATTTTATAGACAAATACTATGTCATAGAATTTTATAATATTCTTCCAACTAAAGAATTTATACTTAGAAAGAATATGACAGTGATGATAGGAGTTATGCTTTTTATCCAACACCTTGAGAGACTGTTTATAGATTTTTTCTACCGACTGTAAAATTGTTTTATTTGTTCAACTCCAGCTTGTCAAGCAGTATCTTACATGCGAAAGAATCATCGAATCTTGGCAGCCTCTGCCGTTAGATTGCTTCGAATTTGCCTAAAGGTTGCCATAATGAATTTTAGTTTATTTGTAACTTTTTTAACTTGGGATTTAAATGTAAGTTTACAATCAATAATGATCCCCAGATACTTATATTCTTGTACTACTTTTAGAGTGTATTGTCCAACTTGGACTGGTAGATCGAGTTCTCCATTACGTGGTCTGGAAAAATACATACACACTGTTTTATCAAAATTCAGGCTTAGACATGAATTGGTCAGCCATCTCTCAACAGATGTCATTATAGCTGATAGTTCCCTTGCAGCTTGGCTTTTCGTTTCTGCATGGAGATATATTACCGTGTCATCTGCATACATCTGACACGTTGCAGATTGGCAAATATCTGGAAGATCGTTAATATACAGCATGAATAAGAGGGGACCCAGTGTGGAACCCTGTGGCACACCCATGTTGTTATTAAGTGTGCAGGACAAAGAGCTGCCAACTCGCACACACTCTTTCCGGTTTTCCAAGTACGACTTAATCCATTGAATAACCACTGCTGAGAAATTGAATTTATACAGTTTTTGAATAAGAATATCATGCTGTACTGTATCGAAAGCTTTCTTGAAATCAAGAAAAACTGCTCCGACCACATTTCCTCTGTCCAATCTGAATCTAATATTCTCCAGCAACATGTTGTTTGCGCTTTCAGTTGAATGATTCTTTCGAAAGCCAAACTGAAAGGGATGCAACTGTTCAAAAGTATCTAGATGTTTAACAATTTGCTCAGAAACATATTTTTCAATAATTTTTGACACAGATGGAATTATGCTTATAGGCCTATAATTAGATACATTCAGTCGATCACCCGCTTTAAAAATAGGTGTTATTACAGCGGCCTTCCATGCATTGGGGAAAACGCCTGAATTAAGTGACCAGTTAATAATTTTACAAATCAGTGGTCAGTACATCTTTATGTGTTTTTAAAAATTCTGTATCCATTCCATAAACATCTTTAGCGCGTGAAGTTTTTAATGAGGTAATTATTGATTGTATTTTTGAAATGGTCACTTCGTTGAAAAATAACATTGTTTCCTGATTTGTTGGTCCACTTGTAGGATCTAAGCCTTGGCAAAAGTTATTAGTTGTATTATTTACAGAATCTATAAAAAACCTGTTAAATTCATTCGCCACAACATATGCATCATCTGTCACGTTTCCATTTATCCTAAGCTCAATACTCTTGTTCAGGTTAGATCTCCCTGCTAGCCTGTTAATATTGTGCCAAATCTGTTTAGTATTTCCCCTAGCCTTAACTATGGCATTAATAAAAAAGGTAGCCTTAGCTTTTCGAATTTGATTGGTGACTTTGTTTCTGAGTGATGTGAAAATACGCCTATCATTTGCAGTTTTAGACTTATGTGCTTGTTTAAGGGCAGCATCTCTCTTTTTCATAAGTGACCATACTGTTTCACTTATCCATGGCAAATCTGTTTTTTTTGGTTTAACTTTCACTTTTCTGACAAAACTATTAATAGTTCCTTTTAGTTCCTCCATAAAATTGGAACATGCTTCATCGAGATTTGTTATGTTACTCAAGCAATTATTCCAATTTTTATTTCTAATTGCATTTTCCAGCTTAATTTTTTCACTTCTTGGAATTTTTAAATGGTAAGAATTATTGTTATATTTTGTCCAATGGTCTATTCTTAGACAGTTTTCGAATGAACAAAATCATATTGTGATCAGACATCCCTGTTACAAAGTTAAACGTTTTTAATACACGGTCAGGGTAGTTTGTAAATATCAGATCAATTTGTGTGGCTGTCTTTTCAGTTATTCGAGTTGGTCCTTCTATCATTTGTTTCAAATCATATTTACCTACAACAGATTTAAGTGCCTTACTTTTTTTGTTATCAAACCAGTCTGCATTTAGATCGCCAAATAAAATAATTTCATTCTTATTGTTAAAATTGCTTAAGATATTATTTAGTTCATCATAAAAAACACACTTTGATTTTGGTGGCCTATACATTCCTATGATATTAAATGACATTTGGTCAGATAGGGTTACTTTAAGAGCAATACATTCCAGTTCATTGTCAGAAAGTTTAATCTCTGTGCAGTTAAGAGTCTCTTTAACATAAAACAACAATCCCCCATGCGGATCATTTGGTCTGTCTCTTCTAAACATGTTATATCCCTCCACCCGTATTAAGTTAATAGCAGAGTTTTTATGCAGCCATGTCTCTGAGAGGCATAACAGATCCAGGTTAGATTTGGAGAGAAGATGCCTCAGTTGGTCAGCTTTACGTATAGCGCTTTGGATTTTTAAATAAGCGCACAGCAATCCGCGTGGTTTATTCCGAGTATCCCAAAGTAGGCGTGCCTGATTCACAGTCCCGAAAAGTCTACGAACGCGCTGCTTTACAATTGCAGGGTTTAGCGGATGTTTTTGCTTCTTTCTAGATTCAATATTTGTCTTGAATCTAAGTTCGCATTTCGTATGTAGGATGTTAGGACAGGTTGCAAGCGTTGATGTTTGATCCCTTATGGAATCAGTCAGTGGGACATTCAGAGTCAACTCACCCAGATGCCACGATGAAGTGCTAGCATCACCATTTCCTTCATGCGCCGCAAAAGCCCTCTCCGTAGCCAGATGGTTGTTCTCATCCCGCGCAGAATCACGCGCTGGATGTATGTTGTCGGTGTTTCTGGGAATTGGACCGGGGTTAAGTTGCACGTCACCCGCGAGCAGTAGTATCAGCAGCAGGTAAGATGTAACTCTCTGCTGACGTCTAGCACACTTGGCCGGTGTAGGGTTTGATGTTATCGCTTTGCCGTTGTTAAGCACGCGATGATAAAGCGCATACTGCCCAGCGGTAAATCCCAAATCCAATCCAGGACGAGAGAGAGTACGCAGGATGTAGTCACAGGTGGTATGCCTCCCCTGAGGCTGAGTGTCATTCCAACACGGTCGCACAGAGAAAACGGCTATCCATAGTATATAGATAACAATCCAGGTGGCAGTGTAGTATCTGATCTGATATGAGTTCTGATAGTTGTTGACCATAGAGTGAACTTTTAACTAACAGGTGGTAGTAAGTACTGAGGAATGTGTTTTCGGCTCCAGAAACCCTATGCTGTGTTGACATTGGGGTCCACTGTTAACCTATAGCTTACCTGTGACCCTTAGGAATGTGCAGAGTAGGGGGTTTTTGTCTGAGGAGGTGTTGTTCTTGAGTAGGGGTTTAAACCAGATGTTGTAATTCTATCCTTTACCAGAGGGTATAAAATGACCACCAGCCCTTTGTTCAAGTGGGATTTTCATATTGGCTGGGAAACTCTCCACAGGCAGACCATGGTGCCTGTTCAGATGCTGTCTTATTTATGTAATAAATTATATTATAAACGTAACAGTGTCAATGGACGTTTTCTTCAACATCTACACATCCTTGAGGTTTAAGAGAAACTACGACAAAAAGTGGCGACGAGGATGGGATCAGTTTGTGGTCTCCTTTGAGGTCACCGACAGCTCCAGCGCACTTTTCCACCGCTTCAGAGAAGGAGAAGAGAGAAAGGACCGGTCAGAGAGAGAAGAGTGAGTATGTTTCTCTCACAATGTGGGGTGCTGGTTAGTGCGTGGAAGCTGAGGGTGCTTGGCTGCACTGTAAAGGATCATGTGTGCATATGCCAGGATGTGTTGAGGTTTAGGATAGCGTTCGGTCTAAATTGGGGGGTTTATTGATAGATAAAAGTTGAGTTACAAGAAAAAGAGTTTATAGAGTATAAGAGAGAGAGTTCAGAAGTGAAGAGAGATGAGGCTGCAGCAATAGAGTAGAGAAGAGAAATAGAAGTTGAAATGTTGAAGTTGAAGCGGTAAATGTAGAATAGCAGAACTAGTAACGATGGAGCAAGCTAAATAACCATGCAAGTTTAATGAGACAGGCCTGAATCTTGTTAAGGGTAAGATGTGTAAATTAGATGCTTTAAGTGCAAGTTGGCTTTTGAGTAGTCGAATTGGTGTATAGAAAAAGAAGAGGACAGAGTGGATTTTACCTTTGGGCCCAGAGGTCAATTGGCAAAGTGAAAATATAGAGATGAAGAGAGACCAAGTGAAGAAGAGGAAAAGAGGCCTGAAGAAATCGAGTTTGAGAAGAAGAGGAATGAGGATGACAAGGGAAGCCGCAGATTTGGACAAAGCCCTCTGGGAGGCAGGTAGCTCTGGCCACAAACCCTGTTATGTGAATAGTCTACATGTAGCAGGTCGGTTCATAGAACTGGGGATATAATGATTATATTCAATCGTAAATAAGTTCCCTCTCAAGTTCCCACCGAAAGACGTCACGGTGTCCGAAGCAGCTTCTCGATTGGATGATTTATATCCCAGAATGGTAGCACAAATTTAGATGATAAGAGAAAGAGAGAGTTGAAGGAGCGGCTCAAGCATGCTTTTAGGATTTGTGTGAATGACTTGATGCTGGGATTGGATGCTGAGAGTGTTGTGGATGAGGTTGAGTAGGCCTATGTGTTTTATTTTGTGAGGTTGATTTGTTTGATAGTGTGTTGAATGTGGGTGCTTTATTCTGTGAGTTTGTGTCGGCGCCTATATCTGCATCTGGGTGTGGGTCTGGAGTGCACGCCAGCCCCTCCCTGATGTGTGTGTCTGTGTCTGTCTGTGTGTGTATGCTGCAGCGACTGTGTGCGTGGGAGAATTTTGGCCAAAATGAAACAGATAATGAATACATAGATGAATATAGGGGATATTTCTGATTGAGTCGACTTTTGTAACTGATATAGATAGATATATATATATATATATATAGAGAGAGAGAGAGACAATAGACTTCTTATTAAGTAGATAGATATAGAGAGAGGTTGTTGCCTCCTCAGTGTTGAATACCTATGATCCCTTCTGCAGGGGGGACGTTTATGAAGTTGCTGAATCCGTATGAGCCTTATGAGAGGACTATTGTGAATTGATAATATATCTGAGCCTTATAGTGGATGTATACATCTGATGAATATAAGGGAGCCTTTGCTGAGTCTGAGGAGAAGTAGAGACTCTTGAGGGAATTTATTAGTTGGGGGACAATTAAATGACCTAAATGTTGATGAAGAGATGAGTGCAAATTGCAATGAGTGGTTTTTTGGGGTGATGTGGAAGATTGATGGTGATCATATGACATTAACCCTTTGTTTTGTTTTTCCAATGTTCGACTGTGATGTGTGAGAATTGTGGAGGAGACTGAGGAGATGGAATGCGTCTGAATCCGATCCTCCAAGAGGACAGATGAGAGAACAGCTGATGGTGCTCTACATGAGCTGAAGCTTTGTGGATGACAGCATGTGTGGCTCTGGTGTCTGACGTCACCAAGGCTAGTGTGATTTTATCCACAAACTGTTTTTGATGTTATTTTGCTTATGTACACATCTGTTTATTGATGATATTGGGGACATATTTAGTCTGTTCACATATCGGTCCACGGTGTTTCCTTTAGTTTGGGGTTAATGAAGCACATCTGTGTATACATAGAGGGGATGTTTTGATTATTGGAGAGGAAGCTTGGCAACAGACTGACCATCTGAGGCATTTAAGTGATTAGTAGATCATTAGTGATTGAGATGATTGTTGAACATTTGTAGAGAGGTTGATTTGGCTTGAAGGCTGTTGAGTGCATGATGTCAAAGATGGAGCGTGAAGTTAGGGGAGTGATTACGCCGGTTGATGTAGTCCAAAGGAGTAATCCGCTTGTTGAAGGTATTGCAGAGATGTCGCGGAAGTGGAGCAAGCGATGGCCTGATATCGACCGACCTTGGCCGGTAGAGGGGTCTCTCAATCCTGATGTGATAGAGACGATGCAGGTGCTGGTGTCCACCCATAAAGCAGGCCAGAAGAAAGGGAAGAAAGGACAGAGACGCATGGAGAGGAGACAGATGGAGCTGGGTATGCTGAAGTTGTTTGAAAATGAAGGACAGAAGTTGTTGAAGGCTGTGAAGGAAAGGAGAGAGCAGAAGGTCAAGGAAGCAGAGCAGCTAGTGGAGAAGATTGATGCACCTTTCTCACATGTGGCTTCAATGAAGAAGCCCCCACCTAATGAGAGGGGGGGTGACTGTTGCATCAGAGATGAGGCTGTTGGAGGATATGATCCAGTAGTGAGAAGGATTTTGGCTAGAGCAGAGATGAGAGAGTGCAGAGAGGAGGTCTAGGAGAGAAGGAGACTGATGAGAGTGAGGATGGAGACAGTGATGGAGATTCTGAGAGTGAGAGACAGTGGGCTTTAAGAGAAGTTGAGAGTAGGAAAGGAAAGGTGTCAGATAGGATGTGTCCAGTGGTTGTTAGAGGCCAGAATCTGGAATACAAGCCTTGGCAGAATACTGATATGTCAGATATACTTGAGAAGTTGCCGACTCTTCATGATGGGGCATATCCTTGGATTTCGAAGCTTGAGGAGGTCCTAGTGGGAACACAACCTGCCATGGGAGACATTAAGCGACTCTTAGCTAGTCTCCTGGGAGTTCCTGTGATGGAGGAGATCCTACAACAGGTGGGTCTTAACAGATATGTTGCAACTGCAGTGAATGATGCAGATCTCTTTGCTGCAAGTAGAGGTAGGATGTGGAGAGCATTGAGAGATACGTTCCCAACGAACATACATCCTGATAATATTTTGGTTGAGCCACTGGGTCCAGAGGAGAATCCGAGGGCCTATGTGTCGGGGGCTCATCAGATGTGGAGAAATGTCACAGGAAATGACCCAGAAGTGAACCAGATGGAGAAGTTGATTCTGCGAAGTAAAATACAGAGGGGGTTGCCACTGCCAGTGAGGAGTAGATTGGCAGAAGTGGTTTCTCTGGGGAGCATGATGAGAGCTGCCTACACTGATCATGTGGCTCATCTGGTGGAGCTACACAGGAAGAAGGAGCATGCCCAGAAACAGCAGGACGAGGAGATGCTTAGGAAACTACATCAGATGCAGCTGGTGGAATCTAGGAGAGAGGCTTGTAGTGAGTAGTGGTTATAGAGGAGTGAGTCTGAATCCTGAGAGCAACATATATCTACAGTCAGTGAAACAGCCAGAGGATTCTTATTGTATGATAGATGATTTGAGAGTATAGTGCCTGATTTTGTAGTAGATTTTTCAGTGTTCCGCTAAGTGTGGAGACATTACATAGTTCTCATATTTGTTATACATATTGGAAGATGACTTGGATACTCAGTCCGTTGCTAAGTTGTTGCTAAGTGTTTGTTAAGTTGGTTGTTAAGTTTGATGTTTGGGGTGTCACTTACAATAGAGATGTCCAAACCTTAAGGGGATTTAGTTTGATCAAAGGGGGGACTGCAAGATGTCCTATGTATGATGTTGTTGGTTGCAAGATACTGGTGGATGATTTGTTTCTTCCTAGAACACTAAGGGGAGAGAGTGGCTGTGGTGCAGAGATTCCTGCAGCCGAGTGGACTCAGATGTTCACATGTGGACAATGGAATGGACAAAGAGAAAGGAGGGAGAATCCTGAATGAGGACACTGCAGTGGCATACTACGACATCAGAAGATGAAGCTGCTGAAGAGCGACAGTTTGATATATTGATGTGTTCTTATGTATGCTTACAGGATTGGATGTTGTTTCATCATGTATGATCTGTTTTATTATGAGAGGTTTACTCTTGCTTACATTTTCCTACATAGGGGAAATATTTGAATTGTGATAATGCTAGTATGTCTAGTTTAGGGGGTTTCTATAACTCTATGATGGATGTGAGTTGTTTATGAAAAGGGGATGTTTTCTCCTAGGAGGTGAGTACATTGGGATCTCAGGTGTTTTGTTTTTTTCGATTGTTTAGGGACAGTGATGTTAGGCAGGAAGAGGTCCACTGAAGGGTACGATGGGTCGACCAGCCTGACTTTGGACACTTTTTGAGTTTTATTTCTGTGACTCCCAAATGTATTTGCTTTCACTTATTTCACAGAATCTTTTGAACCTCTTTTCTGATTGGGTTGGAGTACCATATGTGGTCGCCTAGGCAGAGGGACCGTGGGAGAATTTTCCTGTCTTGATTGTTTGATGGATAATTTGGGAAAGATAGCTGCCAGGCAGGTTTTTCGCTCTCACACTCCATAAATTTTCTATGTTGCTAAGCTTGTGCCATGATTAGCATGGACAGAAGGAAAGTCATAAAATTCTGTGTGTGACTCTTATGTACTCAATATTACGATAATTAGCGAGACAAATGTCTCGAAGGGGGGAAATATGTAGTATCTGATCTGATATGAGTTCTGATAGTTGTTGACCATAGAGTGAACTTTTAACTAACAGGTGGTAGTAAGTACTGGGAATGTGTTTTCGGCTCCAGAAACCCTATGCTGTGTTGACATTGGGGTCCACTGTTAACCTATAGCTTACCTGTGACCCTTAGGAATGTGCAGAGTAGGGGGTTTTTGTCTGAGGAGGTGTTGTTCTTGAGTAGGGGTTTAAACCAGATGTTGTAATTCTATCCTTTACCAGAGGGTATAAAATGACCACCAGCCCTTTGTTCAAGTGGGATTTTCATATTGGCTGGGAAACTCTCCACAGGCAGACCATGGTGCCTGTTCAGATGCTGTCTTATTTATGTAATAAATTATATTATAAACGTAACAGTGTCAATGGACGTTTTCTTCAACATCTACACATCCTTGAGGTTTAAGAGAAACTACGACAGCAGCCACAGCGTTACAGCAGTTAGTATTAACTCTGTGTTTGTTTGCGGAGTTATACGTACGTTTAGAGTGAATAAAAGACGTTGTGGCTGACAGCAGTGCAGCGCCTGCCCAACTGCACGCCGCCATCTTGCCGCCGGAAGAACAAACCTTTCCCACACTGTGAATAACCTTTCTCACACATACAATAAATGAGGCAGATTCCAAGATGCAATGCATTCCTAATTGTTGAGTTGGAACGTGTTGTTTTTAGTTAAAATGTAGACAATACATGCCTGGAGTCAGACTGTGTCTTTTTTCCTGTACTCTTTGGGAAGTGGTCATATGACTCGTGTGTGGACTTACTCACAGATGACCCCACTACAGTCAGATTTTTGAAGGTCTGTAGACAGACACAGCTTGTCAAAGACTTGAATATTACCCTCTAGCACTTTCCAGAGCTTCTCCTTTGTCAGTAATGCCTTCAGAGGTTGAAAGCAATTTCAAACCACCTAAGTCTAGCAGGTGGCAAAATTGTCACTTTGGGAAAATCTGAAGAATTGCATCACCTTTGACAAAGTAGATAAGATTTTGTTGGTCTCGGCGCTTCACAAGATGTCTTTTACTTAAGTCAAGTAATATCCTTGATGACAAGGGTAGCCATTTGTGTACCACTAAAAGCAGCACAAGTTGAAGTCAAACATGAAGGAAAAAAGGAGGCAATTTATCAGGAGCTGAATTTAAGAAGTATGAGAAAATGGGCTCGTATTTATGGTAAAGTGAGATCAGCTTTGTCATAGAAAAATGGACAAAGAGGTCTTAATTTAAGTGTTCCTTTCCCCTGGTCAGCCATATTTTGAATAAAGCCTGATCGGCAAGGTTACAGCATCAACAAGTTTCCAGAGTGCCAAATGGGTCTTCACAACTTTAGTAGGTTGAAATGACCAAAAGGCCATTTTCATTTTTTGAAAGAACTGACATGAGCTAGAATGTACATAATGTCTAACATGGCTGGAGAGAAGAAATAGAATAAAGCTGCAGATATGCCCTTTGTGATAAACTGATTACAGCTGAGCGTGGCGGTCATTTCCGTGTCAGTGTTTCATCTGTTCCTCTTCTATGTGAGATGCAGTGAAGGATCTCTTCCACTTCAGTCCAGACAAGACATGGGATTTTAAATCAAATCTTCAAAGAGAATGACAAATATGTTTTTTTCCAGACTTTTATATATATAAAACTAATCAAAGAAACTAATTACTATTATTATGAGCTGATATGTATCCAGTTGAATGTTAGATCTTGGCATATGAAAAGAACAAATCTTTTATTCTAACCAGCACTATGTCTGACACTGACTTGCCTATTTTTCTGCTTTCTTCTACCAGTCATGGCCATCATTACAACTTAGCATACCACAGTGAAACAGAGAGTACAAAAACTTACTTGGGAAAGGGACACAAATGTGATATTTGTATTTATTCAAAAGTGTTTTCAATGAGCACTTCTCAGTTTTACAAATGCAAAGACTTAACAATACACTGCAACTCTGTCTCACACAGTGAGGGTGAGGTTGAGCGAAAAAATCTATTGATAGTTATTTCTGACAACTCTTGAGTTGGAATAATATTAACATCACACAACAACATTACTATAATAAAGTGTAATGATCATAAGAGTTAGTCATTTGTTACAGCAGCCAAGTGTGTTATGTGAGAATTCAGACAGAAGAGATAAATAACCTATTTAAAATCCATTTCTTTCATCCTCTGAACTGCGGTAAGTTTCTGGGTGTTTTTTTGCTCATGTTTAACTCTGTGTCAGCTCTTCACATTTTTCACTGCAAATAATGTCCTGCATTTCTATAGAGACAGTACAACCCTGACCTTCTCAACCTTGAGAAGTCCAGAGAACTCAAAAACATCTGTTCTGCAGAATAGTAAAGGTATTATGTCATTAAAAGTAGCCTGGACTTCCGGTCTGATGAGTCAGGAGATGGCAGCCTAGAGAACGAGTGTCACGAGGGTTCAGTGTGAGCTCAGGTGCAGGAAATGAACAGTCGGGAATGGCGAGTTACTCTGGGTTATTTACAGGGTCCTCAGGGACCACAACACAAGTCAGGATATACAATAACTACAAATCAAGATATACAACGAACTAAAAGTAGAGCGCACTAGGCTCTGAATCCTCCAGCGGCACCTAAGGGCCGGGCGGAACTGTAAGGAGAACAAAACTGTATCTCTTACTCGCGGTAGGTAACACCCAGGCGAGAAAAGGACAAATCTCACAAAATACTCTAACTAAACCCAGGGCTATCTTCACTGGGATAGCGAGGGGTAACTACAAACAAAGTCTTTTCACAAACAATGTTTTCCCAACAAGAGCTAAAACTAAGGCAAGACAACTAACTCACGAAGTCCACTGGGAATGCTCCGAGCTGGCTCTCAGCGGTGAGAGCCAGGGTTTGGAGCAGCAACGGTTGAATGGGGGGAAGGACAACCGGAGGGGGGAGTCGGCTCGGGTGAGTGTTTCCTAGCTCAAAGGGTCCAGGGTCCAGGGTCCAGTGCTTAACGGTACACACGGCAGGAACGGGTGGGTCCAGCAGCAATACGTCGTTCCTTCTTCTTCTTTCTCTCTTGTCTTCCTTTTTCCTCCTTATTCCATTTTTTGTTTTACGCTCCCACGATGAGAGCTGGGTTGTGTCCGGTTTTATAGTGAACCAGATGAGGCTTGATTGGTTGCACTCCTGAGCTGCTGATTGTGGCTGATGGGGAACACCTGTTCCCTCCTCTCCGCTGCTGAGCCGCCCTAACCGGCAGGAGGAAGGAGAGGGGAGGGCACTAACTCGGCCTGGCAGCAGCCAGCCTGACAGTACCCCCCCCTCTACGGGCACCTCCTGGTGCCCGAACAGGATGATCCCGGGAGGGGGAGGGGGATGGACAGGGAGGGACCGAGCGAAAAGTCCAAGAGGAGATGGGTGGGCGGAGGGGATGTGGAAGGAGGGCCAAAAAATCAGGTGTCCCGAACAGTCTGGGGGTGGCACTAAGCCAGCAAACACAAACAAGTTCAAAAACAGACCAGAGATCAGTTCAAAAGGCTGGTCAAAAAACAAAACATTCCAAGGCGGGCGGACAAGGCACCCAAGGCCATTCCGGAGGACGGCCTGGATGCTGAACGGGCAGACGAGGCCGTTCTGGAGGACGGCCCGGATGCCACTCTGGAGGCGAAACCACTCCGGAGGCCGGCGACGGAGGAGGCGAAACCACTCTGGAGACCGGCGGCGAAACCACTCTGGAGGCCGGCGACGGAGGCGGCGGAACCCCTCTGGAGGCCGGCGACGGAGGATGCGAAACCACTCTGGAGGCCGGCGGCGGAGGAGGCACTCTGGAGGCCGGCGGCAAAACCACTCTGGAGGCTGGCGGCGAAACCACTCTGGAGGCCGGCGGCGAAACCACTCTGGAGGCCGGCGGCGAAACCACTCTGGAGGCCGGCGACGAAGCCACTCTGGAGGCCGGCGACGGAGGCGGCAGAGCCCCTCAGGAGGCCGGCGACGGAGGCGGCGGAGCCCCTCAGGAGGCCGGCGACGGAGGCGGCGGAACCCCTCTGGAGGCCGGCGACGGAGGCGGCGGAACCCCTCTGGAGGCCGGCGACGGAGGCGGCGGAACCCCTCTGGAGGCCGGCGACGGACGCGGCGGAACCCCTCTGGAGGCCGGTGGCGGAGGAGCCCCTCTGGAGGTCGGCGGCGAAGGAACCCCTCGGGAGGCCGGGCTGGGGACGGACGAAGGCGGGACCCCTCTGGAGGCCGGCGGCGAAGGAGGCGGAACCCCTCGGGAGGCCGGCGACGAAGGCGACGGGACCCCTCAGGAGGCCGGCGGCGGCGAAGGAGGCGGAACCCCTCGGGAGGCCGGGCTGGGGACCGACAAAGGCGGGACCCCTCTGGAGCCCGGCGGCGAAGGAGGCGGAACCCCTCGGGAGGCCGGCGGCGGCGGAGGCGGAACCCCTCGGGAGGCCGGCGGCGGCGGAGGCGGAACCCCTCGGGAGGCCGGCGGCGACGAAGGAGGCGGAACCCCTCTGGAGGCCCAGGAGCAGGGGTTTTGTCCGCTAACACAGTCTCTGGGCCGGGGAGGCTGACCGCTGACCCGGGCTCAATAGTCTCTCGGCCAGGGGGCTGGTCAGCTGACCCGGGCTCAATAGTCTCTCGGCCAGGGGGCTGGTCAGCCGACCCAGGCTCTACAGTCTCTTGGCCGGGAGATTGGTCAGCTGACCCGGGCTCTATAGTCTCTCGGCCAAGGGGTTGGTCAGCTGATCCAGGCTCTACAGTCTTTTGGCCAGGGGGCTGGTCAGCCGACCCCGGCTCTACAGTCTCTCGGCTGGGAGATTGGTCAGCTGACCCGGGCTCTACAGTCTCTTGGCCAGGGGGCTGGTCAGCTGACCCCGGCTGGTTCGAGGCGGCATCGACAGCGTCGACCCGCTTGAGAACTGAGGCGGAGGCGGCGTCGACCCCCTCGGAGACGGGTGAGGCGGCGTCGACAGCGTTGACCCCCTCGGAGACGGGTGAGGCGGCGTCGACAGCGTCGACCCCCTCGGAGACGGGTGAGGCGGCATCGACATCGTCGACCCCCTCGGAGACGGGTGAGGCGGCGTCGTCGACCCCCTCGGAGACGGGTGAGGCGGCGTCGTCGACCCCCTCGAAGACGGGTGAGGCGGCGTCGTCGACCCCCTCGGGAACGGTTGAGGCGGCGTCGTCGACCCCCTCGAAGACGGGTGAGGCGGCGTCGTCGACCCCCTCGGGAACGATTGAGGCGGCGTCGTCGACCCCCTCGAAGACGGTTCAGGCGGCGTCGTCGACCACCTCGAAGACGGTTGAGGCGGCGTCGTCGACCCCCTCGAAGACGGTTGAGGCGGCGTCGTCGACCCCCTCGGAGACGGTTGAGGCGGCGTCGTCGACCCCCTCGGAGACGGGTGAGGCGGCGTCGTCGACCCCCTCGGAGACGGGTGAGGCGGCGTCGTCGACCCCCTCAGAGACGGGTGAGGCGGCGTCGTCGACCCCCTCGGAGACGGGTGAGGCGGCGTCGTCGACCCCCTCGGAGACGGGTGAGGCGGCGTCGTCGACCCCCTCAGAGACGGGTGAGGCGGCGTCGTCGACCCCCTCAGGAACGGGTGATGCGGCGTCGTCGACCCCCTCAGGAACAGGTGAGGCGGCGTCGTCGACCCCCTCGGAGACGGGTGAGGCGGCGTCGTCGACCCCCTCAGGAACGGGTGAGGCGGCGTCGTCGACCCCCTCAGGAACGGGTGAGGTGGCATCGTCGACCCCCTCGGTGATGGTCAGGAGACGGGGCGCGGCAGTGGAACCTCGGTGGCTGCTGCAGAGTGGCGAGGTCTGGGTGCTGGGGAGCGGCGAGGCCTCTGCAGCGCTCAGTGGCGGTGGCGGGACTTCTGCGGTGCTCGGCGGCGGCGGCAGGACCTCTGCGGCGCTCGGCGGCGGCGGCAGGACCTCTGCGGCGCTCGGTGGCGGCGGCAGGACCTCTGCGGCGCTCAGCGGCGGGACCTCTGCGGTGCTCGGCGGCGGCGGCAGGACATCTGCGGCGCTCGGCGGTGGCGGCAGGACCTCTGCGGCGCTCGGTGGCGGCGGCAGGACCTCTGCGGCGCTCGGCGGCGGGACCTCTGCGGTGCTCGGCGGCGGCGGCAGGACCTCTGCGGCGTTCGGCGGCGGCAGGACCTCTGCGGCGCTCAGCGGCGGCGGCAGGACCTCTGCGGCGCTCGGCGGCGGGACCTCTGCGGTGCTCGGCGGCAGCGGCAGGACCTCGGCGGCAGCGGCAGGACCTCTGCGGCGCTCGGCGGCAGCAGGACCTCTGCGGCGCTCGGCGGCGGCGGCAGCAGGACCTCGGCGGCGTTCGACGGCGTCTTCCTTTTCCTCCTTTTTCCATTTTTCGTTTTACGCTCCCACGATGAGAGCTGGGTTGTGTCCGGTTTTATAGTGAACCAGATGAGGCTTGATTGGTTGCACTCCTGAGCTGCTGATTGTGGCTGATGGGGAACACCTGTTCCCTCCTCTCCGCTGCTGAGCTGCCCTAACCGGCAGGAGGAAGGAGAGGGGAGGGCACTAACTCGGCCTGACAGCAGCCAGCCTGACAACGAGCTCCCGACAATTTGATTCGAAATTACCCACCGCAACCCGAATATTTAAAAAATTTGTATCTACAGTTTGATTAAAGTTAGTGGGTCTCGAGAATGCCTATGAAGAAAAGTAAGAGGTCAATGCAGACGGAGTTTTTCGACGGAGACGGGGCTAGCCAAATCTCCTCGACTAGCAGCGTAATGGAGGATGATGCTGACACGCATATGCACCCCGAAATCGGTCAAAGAGAGAGCGTGGACCTGGGTCTCATACTGAAAGAACTGAGAGAGTTCAGAGAAGACAACAGTCAACAGCTGAAGGCGATTCGGGAAGAAATTAACAAGACTAGTGCAAGGATCGAAGAGGCGGAGAAAAGGATTGATGAGATGGAGACACGGCTACAAGTGGCGGAGGATACGGTACAAGAGTTGCTGCGCCTTCAGATACACCTGGATGCTAAGCTAACGGATCTAGAAGGCCGATCCCGACGTGAAAATATCAGAGTCCATGGTGTTAAAGAGGGTGCAGAGGATAATTCCCCGTCGATGGTAGTGTATGTGGAGCGCCTGCTGAGGGAGGGTTTGGAGCTCCCGGTCACATTTGAACTACGCGTTGAAAGAGCTCATCGCGCCTTGATGCCAAAGCCGCCGGGAGAGGCTCCACCGAGGTCTATAGTCGTTAAGTTGTCGAGCTACAGGGTGAAAGAAGAGCTGCTTAGAACGGCCTGGCAAAAAAGAGGATTCGAGCACCTTGGAAAACGTGTCAATCTGGATCACGACTATGCGCCTGATGTTTTAAAAAAGCGAAAAGAATACGCCGAGGCAAAGGCGGTTCTGAAGGAGAGGAAAATCCGGTTTCAGACGCCGTTCCCCGCCAGGTTCAGAGTCTTCTATCAGGAGGGAGTTATGGTGTACGAATCGGCGGGAGAAGCGACGGAAGATATGGCGAAGAGGGGATTCCCGGTGTCGGTAATTAAACAACCGGACTCGCTTTTGGAGCAGATCCAGCGCTTCACGTGGCGCACTGTCAAGAGACCGGGGAACCGTGACAGAACTAGCAGAGCTTCGGTCTTTAAGGAAAAACTACAGGCTTTCAAACGCCAGGTCCCAGGGTGACTGTAAGTGAACTGAAATCTGCTGCATGCAAGTTTTTCCAGAGTTGAACAGGCGAACCTGATGAGACTTTATTTTCTTTACATTTTTTCTCCGGGGAGACGAGGGAGGAATTGGTTAGCACGCCCTGTTAATCTAAGAAGCATTGTATAGGCTTTAAAATCAAGATCATAATGTAAACGTCGGAGGGTTTTTCTTTTCTCTAAAGCTGCTGGGACAGAGACAGTACCATGTTTGAAGGCCCTCTTTCACCTGACAGGTGGGGAGGATTTACCTTAGAGTCCTTTTACCATCAGGGCTTTATCAGGGTCAATATCAAGACCCCACAGTTGGAAGTCTCTTTTTCTGTTGTTATTGTTCTTATCGTGTTCTGTGCGTTATGTCAGTTTCCGTTGTTGTTCTTTGCTGCTGTTCCTTGCAGTTTATGGGGAGTAACATATGACTCATATTGTTGCTTTTGGGCACGATGGTGGTGTGTTTTTGGTTTATGTCATTTTTCCTATACTGGACACTGAATGCAGACAGTTAAAATAGAAACTTATAACGTGAATGGCCTTGTCAACCCCATTAAGAGGAGTAAGATTTTAAACTAAAAAGAGAGAGAGTTGATGTGGCTTTCTTACAGGAAACGCACCTTTTGGATACTGAACATGCTAAATTAAAACGATTGGGTTTCAAATATCAGTATTCATCTTCTTATCAGGATGGACATAGGAGGGGGGTGGCAATATTAATTTCCAATGGGACCAGTTTCGAACCTATCTTTGAAAAAAAAAGACACAGAGGGAAGATTTGTTTTAATGAGGGGAAATCTAGGGGGCTCTTTGGTCACTCTATTCAATATTTATGCTCCCCCTAATTCTGACTGTTTTTCAAACAGATATTTGATTTGATAACAGCAGAGACTCAGGGAGTTCTAATTTGCGGGGGGGATTTTAACATTAGATTGAACCCAAAACTGGACTCCTCAAATACACATTTATCCCAGCCCAAATTGATAAACAAAAAAATAAACTTGGCTATGAAGGAAATTGGATTAATTGATATCTGGAGAGAATTAAATCCTTTAAAGAGGGACTACACTTTTTTTTCTAACCCACATTCGGCATATTCAAGGATTGATTATTTTTTTACTTTTACTAGGGATCTAGATCGGGTTGATGGTTGCAACATGGGGAGCATGGACCTTTCAGATCATAGCCCTATTTATTTAGAACTAAATCTGGAACAGCATCGGAGAAATACCATGTGGAGATTAAATACTTTTGTACTGAACCAGATGAAGGAACAAATTAGAAAAGATATCGCGGAATACTTGGAACAGAATGATAGCGGTGAAGTTTCCCCTCCAATATTATGGGATGCATGTAAAGCTGTACTTCGAGGTAAATTAATTGGATACAGTGCTCATCTAAAGAGAGCAAAGCAAAAAGAACTAGTTCAATTGGAGGGGGAATTAAAACAATTGGAACAAAATCACAAAAACACAAATCACCCAAAAATTAAACAGCAACTTAACAAGATAAGGAATAAAATAAATGAGACCTATACCAAAGATATACTAAAAAAGTTAATTTTTACTAAACAGAAATATTATGAAGGGGGAGGAAAAGCCAGTAAATTATTAGCTTACAGGTTGAAAAAACAACAAGCAGAGAGTTCGATTCATAAAATAAAGAATCCTGTTACTAATACTGTACATTACAAACTAAAGGAAATACAAGATTGTTTTGAATAATATTATAAAAAATTGTATTCTCAACCTCAAATTGATGGACATAAAATGGAGGATTTTTTCCAGAACATTAACCTGCCTAAATTGAATAGTGAAAAAAGTAGGTATTTGATTGCTGAAATAACGGAGAAAGAAATTCGTTCAGCCATATCACATCTCAAACCAAATAAGGCTCCAGGTCCGGACGGGTTCTCTTCTGAGTGGTACAGAGTCATGGTGGACTCTTTGGTCCCTGTGTTGCAATCCACCTTCAACTGGGTTCTTAAGGAGAAGGGTACACCTCCCTCTTGGAGGGAAGCAGTGATATCACTAATCCCGAAGGAGGAGGAAGATAGGTTGGAATGTGGTAATTTTAGACCAGTAAGCGTGTTGAACCAGGACTATAAAATTTTTACCCATATACTTTGCAAACGCCTACAAGGATTGTTACCACAAATTATTAGCCTTGACCAGACGGGTTTTATACGAGAAAGACAAACTCAGGATAGCATTAGAAGGACATTACATGTAATAAATCATATAAAAAAACAAAATTTAGAGGCAGTATTAGTGGGACTGGACGCAGAAAAAGCATTTGATTGTGTGAACTGGTCCTTTTTATATAAAGTTTTGGATAAATTTGGATTCAATAGTGACTTTACTAAAATAATACTAGCCCTCTACAACAGTCCAATGGCAAGAATTAAAATTAATGGGGCTGTATCTAATCCCTTTTTACTAGAACGAGGAACAAGACAGGGCTGTCCACTCAGCCCTCTCTTGTTTGCAATTTTTATTGAGCCCCTGAGCCAGTGGATTATACAAGACAACAATATCAAAGGAATAATGACGAAGGGGAGAACAAGTTATATCGTTATTTGCTGATGATGTATTGGTATATTTATCCAATCCCGAACATTCTTTGGCACGGCTATTTGTACTCTTGGAACATTATGGATCCTTCTCAGGATATAAGCTTAATGTTCCCAAAACACAAATTCTCTGTTTCAAATACACCCCTTCGGCAATTGTGAGAAATAAATACAATTTAAAATGGGAATCGGAATCAATTAGTTATTTAGGGGTAAATATTTCACTAGATTTGGCAAAATTGTTCCCACTTAATTACCTGCCTCTGAACAAAAAGATTAGGGAAGACTTAAGGAGATGGGATCTTATACCTTGTCTTGGTTTTGGCTCACATGTGGAATCTGTCAAAATGGTCATTTTACCAAAATTATTATATCTCTTTCAATCTCTTCCATTAGATATATCCGACCAACAATTTCAGGAGTGGGACAGGCTAATTTCGAGATTCATTTGGCAGGGACGGAGACCAAGAATTAGATACCAGAGTTTACAATTGGCAAAAAACAAAGGTGGGATAGCCCTTCCATGTTTAAAAGATTATTATATTGCTGCTCAGTTAAGGCCATTAATTTGCTTATGCAACCCAAAATATTGTGCTAGGTGGAAGGAGATTGAAAGTGCATTATCAGAAGAATTTCCAATACAGGCTGCAATTGGAAACAAGGGCCTGATGGATAATTTGAAGGCGTTGGGTAACCCCTGGATTTGTTTGTCATTTAAGGTGTGGAACAAGGTAGTAGCTCAAAATCATTTGAAAGAAGAGGTGAAGGTCTTGAGATGGGTTGCATTTGATTCAGATTTTTCACCTAAAAAGTGGGACACAAGATTTGAAAGATGGGGAGCACAAGGCTTAACATCATACTGTACATTTTTACATAAAGGGACAATGAATAGTTTCCAAAATCTGAAGGAACAGTTTGGTTTGGACAAAGATGATTTTTTCAGATACCTTCAGCTCCGGCATTATATTACCCAAATACAGAGGGAATGTTCACAATCAGGCTGGGACAATATTCTGTTAAAAGTGTATATGGATGCTTATTGTAATGGCTCTAACCAGAAACTCATCTCAAAGGTCTACAAGGGGTTACAACAAATAAAGCAAAGTTCAATGTACATAAAACAAAAATGGGAGCAGGAAGGGAACCTTGTCTTAAAGGACGAATTTTGGGAAAATATTTGTGAGATACAATGGAAAACTTCAAGCTCAGGTGTTTGGCGAGAGTTTTGCTGGAAAACCCTTATAAGATTTTTCATCACTCCAGCTCAAAAGAGGCACTACACTAATTCTTCTGTATGCTGGCGGCAGTGCGGATGCCTTGAAGCAAACCATTTTCATATATTTTGGTCCTGTGCATCATTAGTTCCATTTTGGCGGGAGGTACATAGAGTCTTGCAGAGTGTTTTCCAGATGGACATTCAGTTTAAATTTGAGTTGTTATATTTAGGTGCTATTATATCAGAAAATGTTTCCAATAATGTCAAATACTTATTTCAGATCCTAAGTGCTGCTAGCAGAAAAGCTATTACGAGAAGGTGGTTAAAACCTGGAAAACCTACTGTGGAAGAATGGATTGACATAATTTATGATATTTTTAAGATGGAGAGGATTACCTTTGCTTTGAGATTGAAACAGGAAATTTTTTCGAATAGATGGGAGAGATGGATAAGATATGTCACGCCAATACGACCATCATTTGTCTAAAATCGATTTTAGTGTCCCCTTTTTTATTTATTTATTTTTTTTTTTTTCCAGATCGGTTTTGTTTTAGTGGGTATCTTAGATTTTCTCAAACAGAGGGCTTTATGAGTCAGGGATGTTTACCCCATTTCATTCATTCTTTGTTCTCATTTTACTATACTCAAAAATGGTTATACAGTTATATTATTGAATGCCTTATTGGTCCTTACATGTTTCTGTATTGCTGACTAAGTCTTGGTTATTTCAAATTGAGCTGCTGTAGTAGGATATAAGATATCTAAATGAGATGTATGATTTATGTTTTCATTAAATATATGGACCTGTGAAATCACAATTTAAAAAAAAAAAAAAAAAAAAAAAGTAGCCTGGAATCCTCACATGCATTTTTCCAAGTCCCCAAAGGTGTTGCCTAATAGAGTGACCCTTCATACTATGGAAATTTCACTCTAAGTTTTTCAATGGAATGATACTACTTTTTCTTTTTTTTTCAAGGTGCTTTGGGGCTTAGAGTGTTAATGAAATCCCTTGTCACATTTGCCCTTTTTCCAACAGTGTTACAAATAAAATCAACAGCTTGTGTGTAGACCTACACACGATAATGTCAAGCATTTTTAATGCAGTAATATGAGAGCTCAAACAGTATTTTCATTTCTTGCAACTTAGCCCACATCTGTATTTTTAACTTTGAAAAGAACAGCTTTTGTCTGAGTGATGCATCTCTTTATCCGCATTCTTCTGTCCTCTTTCCTATATCTCCTTCTCATCCCATGAAATGGGCTGACCACAGAGTCAGACTACAAACTTTCAAAGGCCATCAGAGCCAAAGGACAGAATTTTATTATTTAATCAGATCAGGCAAAAGAATTATCATTAGTCAGCTGCTAAAAGGACAACCAAGAAGTGGACCCCAAAGGCCAAGCAACATGCCAGACAGGAGGAGGTGTCAGGCTGGCAACCGCCAGCCCCAGTTAGTGCTCTTCTCCCCTCCCCTCTCCATCCTTCCCGGTGAAAGACAGCCCAGCAGCACTGAAGGAGTAACAGGTGTTTCCTATTCGGGTACAATCTGCCAGCGCAGGAACAGGCGGAGGTCGACCAACCAAGTGCCGGCTCAGCTGCAATATAACCAGACGCCACCCAGCTCTTGGCGCCAGATCGTCACACCACTCGTAGAGGTTCACAGCCTGACTCTCAGCCATTTGAGTGTTGTTTCGCAGATTGACTAACGTCCAGTGTCCTCCTTCGTTTCAGTGTTGGACCCACCTGTTCCTGCCGTTGGACCAGCAGCTCGAGACCTTGATCGCTCCCTCCAAGAAACGGAGACCCACACCTGAGTCGACTCCCTCCTGCTGGCGTCCTCCCTCGCCCACCTGTTGCTACTCAGTCCAGGCTGCCACCGCTGTGAACCGGTCCAGAGCATCCCTATGGTTCACATTCATAGTTCGTCCTAGTTTATAGCTCGAGCCACAGATGGCTCCGGAAGTAACGACTTCCGTCGTAGTACTTACGTTGTTGAAAGATTTTGAGTTTAGTTACCTTTAGGTAGACTCTCCTCGTCGAGGAGAAACCACAGTGAGTTAAGTTTGAGCTTCGCCTCTTTATAGTTGCCCGGCCGGTAGGGGCCGCTTTTGGACTTCGAGCTTAGTACGCTCGATTTAGAGTAATGTATATCTGATCTTCTTTTGTGGTCTTAAAGTAACCTGTAAATAAAACCAGAGTAACACGCATTTCCAGACTGTTCATTTCCTGCACCTGAGCTCCCACAGAACCCCCCGCAACAGGAGGAAACAGGCAGTCAAGCAATCTGAGTGGTTGAGCTCGTGGCCCTGACCTGAAGGTGTTTTTCTAAGTGACGCATCTGTGCCCTTCATGTTGGCATACTTTTAATTATGAAAGAGTAGAACATTAAAATGTTCTGCAGGAAATCCATTATATGTCTGTTCATAGTTCATCTTTATCCTACATAAATTCTTCTGAATGAGCATGAGATCTGTTAGAATATAAATCAACTGAGCAGACGTGACCCTCTCAAACTACAGATCATCCCTTCTGTTAACATAGGTTTTGGTGTTACTTCACACTTGAAGAACAAAATACAACAGACTAGATTATATATTGTATGCAGTTTATGTTGTATGATCTGAATGTATTTATCCTCTCCGATTGATAAATGTTACCATCAACCAAACATGTATTCAGTTCTCAGAATAAATCTTAAAATCAGACAAATGTTGTCTAAATCTCTCCAGTTCATCTGAAATGCAAAGTTTCTATGTAAATTCATATTGTTGAGTCCACATCTAAGCCAATCGACTGTTAGGTTGGAGCCCTGAGGCTGTGCTGCTACGAGAGACAACTCACATTGTTATCATTGCCTATGTCATCAGATGATGTCAGAGCAAGCTAATGTCTAGTCGGATGGAAATCTAACCTACATGCATTTTGTGGTGAAATCTGGTGACTGCAGGTCTGAGACATCTTGAACAATTCCATTATTTCACTGATCAACAAATGGTGGTATTGTGCCAAGGGATACATCAGTGTGCAGCCAAAACAGAAACTTCTCAGTGAACAGAGACACCAATTTTACAGGAATCAGAGCTCTGAAAATTAGTTATGTAAGTGTTTTAGTGGGAAGAAAATGTGCTTTTATCACCTTTGTTTAATCTCAAAGATAAATACAGTGCATTTTGGTGAGTAACACCACAGGAAACACATCTTTAAAAATACTCTGGAGTACTACATTTATTCCTATCCCTAGTTGCCCCATCCCTGAAGTTACCTGCCAGTCAACAACCATGTCTCACCCATGTCCTCGCATCATGCTGAATAACAGCAGGCCTGCTGCTTCAGAATAACATGTGCCCAGTACTGACAACGTCATTTAAAACACTACGAAAGCTTTGGCACTGACGACTCAGAACATGTCTGCTGTCACAGAGCATGCACGGGACAGTTACGCAAGGCTGAATGGAAGAAACAGAGGATTACACATTGCTTTACCCAGTCAGCCTCCCCTTGTCCATGTGACTGTCCTTGGCTGCCTGGCAATGTAGCACAGCAAACCTGACAAGCCTGACAATACATGAGATTTGTTGTGTTTGAAAAAAGAAATGATCAATGACAACCATTTCATAGACACTATACAGTCATTGTACATCAATGTTTAACACTGTTAGTAAGACTGGACTGCAAACTAAGTATACTGATGGTGTGAATCACACGGTCGAATGTTTGTTAAAAAAAAAAAAATACAGATTGCAGATTATAACAAGAAAAGCACTCAGAGAGTGTAGCACTCCAAGGCTGCTTCAGTCGTATCATCTCTGACAGCTGAAATCTTGAAAAAACACGTGGCAGAAATCATGACGCCATAGAATGTGGCCATTTAATATAGATGTACCCACAAACAAAATGACCTTGAACACAGGCGTGTGTTATGCATGTGTACGTTGTGTACGGACGCCAAACCTAAATATGTAGTGGGCGGGGGGAATTGATCAGACTCGGAAACATCCCCAAAATTTAATCAGTTGTTCCTTGTATCATTCCTGACAGATAAGTCCCGATAAGTCCGCAACAGTGGATTTGTAGTAGGATCACAATCATGTGATCATCAGCAGGCAGCTGACGTAGAGTTCACTTGTAGTCATAGTTACAGTGATGCCATGCAGCTATCTCACAATGATACAGAAATCTTTAACAGATCCGTGGATCCAGACTATAAGCCGCATCACTGCCAAAATCCAATCACTTGGTTGTTGTGTCATTTCTTACCTTGCCTGAAAATTTCATGAAAATCATCAATTTCTGTAACCATCAATGAGACTTCTGCACCTCTCAGCAGGTATTCTGGTCCACTCCTCATGAACAGACTGCTCCAGTTGTCTCAGGTTTGAAGGGTTCCTTCTCCAGATGCCATGTTTCAGCTCCTTCCACAGATGTTCAATAGGATTTAGATCAGGGCTCATAGAAGACCACTTCAGAATAGTCCAATGTTTTCCTCTTAGCCATTCTTGGCTGTTTTTAGCTGTGTGTGTTTTGGCTCATTATCCTGTTGCAAGACCCATGACCTGCGACTGAGACCAAGCTTTCTGACACTGGGCAGCACATTTCTCTCTAGAATACCTTGATAGTCATGAGATTTCATTGTACCCTGCATAGATTCCAGACACCCTGTACCAGATGCAGCAAAGCAGCCCCAGAACATAACAGAGCCTCCTCCATGTTTCACAGTAGGGACAGTGTTCTTTTCTTGAGATGCTTCATTTTTGCATCTGTGAACATAGAGCTGATGTGCCTTGCCAAAAAGTTCCAGTTTTGTCTCGTCTGTCCATAGGACATTCTCCCAGAAGCTTTGTGGCTTGTCAACATGCAGTTTAGCAAATTCCAGTCTGGCTTTTTAGGATTTGTTTTCAACAATGGTGTCCTCCTTGGTCGTCTCCCATGAAGTCCACTTTGGCTCAAACAACGACGGATGGTGTGATCTGACACTGATGTACCTTGACCTTGGAGTTCACCTTTAATGTCTTTAGAGGTTGTTCTGGGCTCTTTTGTTTCCATTTGTATTATCCGTCTCTTCCATTTGTCATCAATTTTCCTCCTGCAGCCACGTCCAGGGAAGTTGGCTACAGTCCCATGGATCTTAAATTTCTGAATAATATGTGCAACTGTAGTCACAGGAACATCAAGCTGCTTGGAGATGGTCTTATAGCCTTTACCTTTAACATGCTTGTCTATAATTTTCTTTCTAATCTCCTGAGACAACTCTCTCCTTGGCTTCCTCTGGTCCATGTTTAGTGTGGTACACACCATGTCACCAAACAGCACAGTGACTACTTGTAACCCTATAAATAGGCCGACTGACTGATTACAAGTTTGTAGACACCTGTGATGCTAATTAGAGGACACACCTTGATTGAACATGTCTCTATGGTCACATTATTTTCAGTCTTTTCTAGGGGTACCACCATTTTTGTCCAGGCCTGTTTGAGTTTATTTTTTAAAATAATTCTGTTGAACCACAGTTCAAAAGCAATGTCTGATTTTCATTGGTTAATTTTCATAGAATTTTTATTTATTATTACTTTTGTCAGATTAAAATTATTTCAGTGACCATTGTGGGTTTTTCTTTCATTAACCGAGGGGTACCAACAATTTTGTCCCCGTGTGTATATATTTTGCCAGTTACAGTTTTTCTCAACTAATAAGACACTAAATTCCATTCACTGCACAAAGCCGCTAACTGACTACACACATTTCTCAAAAACAGGACTCTGCTGTCAAAACTTTGAACACTACTCATTGTTTGCACACAGTTTCCAAACCTCTTGCACTCTTTTTGCAAAAGACTGAACACGTTTTTTGCTCATTTGAACACACTTTTCACTCACAGCACACATTGTTCAAAAAGTGAACACAAGGAAGCAGAACTGGGACACTGTTCCAACACTGCTGTCACAATTAAGACACAACAGGTCAAAACTGAAAACACTTTTGCCAATGAAGTGCACACTATAAAACCTGCTGGGAAACAGCATTAGCTGTTCAGAATGGATGTCAGAGGAGCAAGAGGTCATGTTGGAAGAAGAGGATGTGGACAACCCAGACCACGGCCAGAACCAGAACCAGAACCTGGACCTGCCCCTGCACCTGGTCCTGGACCACTTTACATGGTATGTAAATGTTGTTTGTCAATTCAGTCACATGTCTATACTGGAACAATACAAGCAGTCAGAAATGTTCTTAGAATACTGTAAAAAATCGAATGCATAATTCTGGTTCACAAATGCTAGTAAAATTACAGAAAGTGTACATGACTTGTTCCTCTGTTTTGTGTACGTTTGTTCCAGAGAGTTTTTCAGTTGGATTCTGATGATACACATGAATACATCTATGTGGATGAGGCTGGTTTCAACGTGGCCAAGAGGAGGAGAAGAGGGAGAAACATCATTGGACGTTTGACTATAGTCAACGTTCCAGGTCAGTGTGGGGGCAACGTAACCCTCTGTGCTGCAGTAAGCAATCTTGGAGTAATTCACCGTCATGCAGTTCTGGACCCATACAACACCCAGCATTTGTTGACTTTCCTAGATGGACTTAGAGGGTCTACTGACATGGTGCAGCAGGGCATTTGGCAAGAAGACACGGTTTCTGTTGTTGTCTGGACAATGTTAGTTTTCATAGAGGACTAATGATTAGGTAATGGTTCAATATGAACCCTCAAGTTATTGTGGTTTTATTGCCACCATATTCTCCCTTTCTGAATCCTATAGAAGAATTCTTCTCT